>NC_091474.1:94176040-94186040 GCF_036971445.1 Narcine bancroftii
ATTTGTAATGCAGAAGAAAATTGTATTTAACATACATGTGTAAACAAATAAAGAAATGTAAACAAACTGATTGTGCAATACAGAGAAAAAAATGAATAAAGTTCAAAGGTAAGAGTCCTTAAATGAGTCCCTGATTGAGTTTGTCATTGAGGAGTCTGATGGTGGAGGGGTAGCGGCTGTTCCTGAACCTGGTGTGAGTCCTGGGGCATCTGTACCCCTTTCCTGATGGTAACAGCGAAAACATTGCGTGTGCTGGGTAATGTAGATCCTTGATGATTGCTGCTGCTCTCCGACGGCAGTGTTCGGTGTACATGCTCTAAATGGTGGGGGCCTGTGATGTCCTGGGCTGCATCTACTAGCATTTGCAGGGCTTTATGCTCAAAGATTATTGGTGACCCCATTCCAGACCGTGATGCAGCCGGTCATTGCGCTGCTGTCAAAATTTGCCAGTGCTTTCGATGTCGTACCAAACCTCCACAAACTCCTGAGGAAGTAGAGGCGCTGGCATGCTTTCTTCATGATGCCACTAGTGTGCTGGGTCTCGGAAATATTCTCTGAGATAGTGACTCCCAAGAACTGAAATTTGCTCACTCTCTCCACCTCTGATTACCCACCCCCCCCCACCCCCCTCACCTCCCCGATGATTACTGGATCATCCACTTCTGGTTTTCCCTTCCAGAAGTCAACAATTGTAAAACACAAAAGTCTGTAGACACCGTGGTTGAGGTAAAAACACAATGCTGGAAAAACTCAGCAGATCAAACAGTGTTCTTAATGATACATAACCAACATTTTGGGCTGTTTGACCTGCTGTGTTTCTCCAACATCTTGTTTTCACTTTTTAAATCAGTTCCTTGGTTTTGGTGACATTGAATGCGAGGTTGTTGTCGGTCAAGCCAAGATTTCATTCTCCCTCCTATATGCTGACTCCGCGCCCTTTTTGAACCAGCCCACTACCATCAGTGAATTTGTAGATGATGTTGTTGTCGAACTGAGTTACACCGTCATAGATAAAAGTAAAGGTTCCATTATTGTCACGTACATTTAGAATGAATGAACATACAGACAGGGAGTCTCCACTTTCTCCAGCGCCCCTCGCAGAAACCCACAGCACCTGGTGTTCCGAGGTGGTCTCCCCTCCAAGAACTGTAACTGCTTAGCTTCTGAGATCAGACATATCGTGAGCAGAGCAGATTTCAGAAATATAGAGCAATATAACAGGAAGGTGTCCATAAGATTGAAAGAGTGCATGAAGATTTACTAGGCTGCTGGTGAGTGTGGAGGAACTGAGTTATAGGGAAAGGTTAAGCAATATTCAAGGGGAACTTCTTCACACAGAGAGTGGTGGGAGTGTAGAACGAGCCTGCTGCTGAAGTGGTGAATGTGGGATCAATTTTAAGAAAACTTTTGACAGGTGGGAGTGCTATGGATTAAGCAGAATAATATGAAGCGCTGTGATTTTACCTCAACCACGGTGTCTGCAGACTTTAATGTTTTACAATTGTTGACTTCAGGAAAGGAAAACCAGAAGTGGATGATCCAGTGATCATGAGGGAGGGGGGGGGGGGGTGGTGGAATCAGAGGTGGAGAGTGTGAGCAAATTTCAGTTCTTGGGAGTCAATATCTCAGAGAATATTTCCGAGACCCAGCACACTAGTGGCATCGTGAAGAAAGCATGTCAGCGCCTCTACTTCCTCAGGAGTTTGTGGAGGTTTGGTACGACATCGAAAGCACTGGCAAAGTTTGACAGCGGTGCAATGGAAAGTGTGCATCACGGTCTGGAATGGGGTCACCAATAATCTTTGAGCATAAAGCCCTGCAAATGCTAATGGATGCAGCCCAGGACAACACAGGCCCCTGCCATTTAGAACATGTACACTGAACACTGCCGTCGGAGATTAGCAGGATCTACATTGCCCAGAAAACGCAATGTTTTCGCTGTACCATCAGGAAAGGAGTACAGATGCCCCAGGACTCACACCAGGTTCAGGAACAGCCGCTACCCCTCCACCATCAGACTCCTCAATGACAAACTCAATCAGCTTCTTGGCTGTGGTTCTACGGCTCTACAGCAAATCTTGCTGGAATATAGTTCTGCGAATCAGCTTTGATCCTGACATTCAGGCATGACAGCTGAGCGGATCCTGTTCTAGCTGACTTCCATCCGTATTCAGGAAGGTCTCAGCAAAGTAACAGGCTGGCCTCTACAAGACACTGAGGCCAAATACAACATCCAGCACCAGGGAAATCAGGCCACCTGAATTCACCAAGATTTTGTGGATTTTACCCACAAAAAACAGTTTGTCTGTCCATATCGAGATTACATCACAACAGCTGCCAACATTACCAGAAGGAAGGACCGACAAAAATGAATTTAGAAGCACACGACAATCTACTTCTTTTCCTACCATGATGTTTCACTTCCATCAATTTGGGAATTTTAATCTTAAAAAGAAAGCTTGTATGAACTCATGTGGTCCTGGGCTGCAGAGATATATGCACATTGAAAGCTTCATATTGCCATGTATGGACTCTACACGTTCACCAGCTTATAGTAAAGGACAAGAGAGTGGGAGGATCTTCAATAGACTACTAATAGTCTCTTTGGGAGTGTTTAGAAGTGATAAAAATTCAATACAAAGCAATAATGTCACCTGAAAATCTAAGCAAATAATTGCTCTATTTTCCAACAATTCACTCCCTCCGTCTCCATTTGTCTCAATCTCCTATTAAAAATTATCCTTAGTTTTCTCATTCTCTCTCTCTCCCTCACCCTTTCCCTCTCCCTCCTCCATCCTCTTTCACTTTCTCCCTCCTTCCTTCTCTCTCTCTCTCTCTCTCTCTCTCTCTCTCTCTCTCTCTCTCTCTCTCTCTCTCTCTCTCTCTCCCCCCCCCCCCTCTCTTTGTCTCTCCCATATGTTTCCCAATAATCCAAGGTACATGTTGTTTTAAAATTCATTCATGGGATGCAGGCTTTACTGGTAAGGTCAGCAATTAGTGATGTTGAACTGAATGGTTTGAAGGCAGTTTTCAGTCAACTCCAGTGCCGTGGATCTGGAACATAACCAGCAGCTGCCACACAATAACAGACAATATCAACATAGAAAAATAGAACATTGCAGCACAGAAAACAGGCCATTCTGCCTTCCAGTCTGTACCAAAATATTATCCTGCTTAGTCTCACTGGCCTGCACCCAGTCCATACCCCTCCCATCCATGTACCTGTCCAAATGTTTCTTAAATGTTAAAATGGAGCCCGCATTCCCTACTTCAACTGGCAGCCTGTTCCACACCCCCACTGCTCGCTGTGTGAAGAATTTCCTCCTAATGTTTCCCCTTAATATCTCAATGTTCAGCCTTAACTCGTGTCCTCTGGTTTGCACCTCCCTAACCTCCATAATTCAAATGAAGTGCAAGAGCCCCAAATATTTCCATCGGACTGGAAATGCAAGTGGAACATGGTGGAGAGATTCAGCTGGTCAAGCAGGATCTGTGAGGAGAGGAACAAAGGTTATGCTGCATATCATCTCCTGTCCAATAGAATATCAATGGGGATAGACACCGCGTTACTGAACCATGAAGTCCAGGAATATCAATTCTTTGATCTCTGATGGATTGGCTAAAGGCCTCTGGATAGAACATAGAACTTAGAGCATAATACAGCCCATTCGGCCCACAGTGTTGTATCAACCTATAGAAACCTACTCCACAACGATCGAATCCCTCCCCACATCACACTCATAACCTTCTGCATTTCATACATCCAAGTGCCTATCTAAGAGACTTTGGAATGTCCCTATCGTACAAGCCTCCACCACAAGCCCGGCAAATCATTCCAGGCATTGAATAAAAAACTCACCTCTGACATCTCCCCTAAACATCCCTCCTACTCATCTTCAACCGATGTATTTGCTGTTGATGCCCCAGTGAAAAAAAGTGCTGGCTGTCCACCTGATCTAAGCCCCTTGTAATCTAATGCAGACCTACCCCGCTTTACGAAGGTAGAGCATTCCCGAGAAACTGTTCACAAACTGAAAATTCGTAAAGCAAAGACCCATTAACTACCTTCATAATGGCAAAAACCCATTATAATTACCTCATAAAAGCGAACACGGGCTTCACTGTGGAAGCAAATTTTTGTAATTCAAGTATTTGTAAAGCGGGGTTTAGCTGTGCACCTCTTTGTTGCTTCAAAGAGAAAAATCCTTGTTTCATTGGCATGTTCTCTAATCCAGACAAGATCGTGGCAAATCTCCTCTACTCCCCCTCAAAAGAATCTACATCCTTCCTGTAATAATATGACCAGAAATTATCACAATATTTCAAGTGTGGTCTAGATAGGAAGTTCAGATCTTTTTCAAAGTTCTAAATTCAAATTCATTGTCAAGGAATATACATGACTTCATATACAACCCCGAGATTATTTTCTCTGTGGGTCAGGCAGAATTTCTACTTATCAGTCCTCTAGAAGAAAGATACACGTGCAGAAAAGAATAATTTATTTTTAGACGTACAACAGGAGGTAACAGGCCATTTCAGTCGATGAATCCGTGCCACCCAATTAATGCCCCATACGTTTCAAACAGAGGGAGGAAACTGGAGCCCTCAGGAAAAACCCACACAGAAACGAGGAAAACTCGTAACAGGCAGCATGGGATTCGAACCCCATTCCCGATCACTGACACTGTAAAGGCTTTGCTAGCACGACACCAACCAAATATAAAGAAAGAAAGAAATGTAAAGGAACTAACTGAAAATCCAGAAAATATAAAAATTCAGTCATAAATTACGTGCAAAGTAAGAGTCCTTAAATGAGTCCCAGATTGAGTTTGTCGTTGAGGAGTCTGACAGTGGAGGGGTAGCAGCAATTCCTGAACCTGGTGGTGTGAGCGAATCTTGTGGCTCCTATACCTCTTTCCTGATGGTAGCAGTGAGGACAGGGTGGTGTGGATCCTTGAGGATTGCTGCTGCTCTCCGATGGCTGCATCCCATACAGATCTTCTCGATAGTTGGGAGGGTTTTTCCTGTGGTGTCCTGGGCTGTGACCATTACTTTTGCAGGGGTTTACACTCAGTGGTATTTGTGCTCCCATACCAGGTTATGGTGCAGCCGGTCAGCACACGTTCCATGACACATCTGTGGAAGTTTGCCAGGGTTTCCGATTCCACACTGAACCTCCACAAACTCCTGAGGAAGTAGAGTCACTGATGAGATTTCTTCATGATGCCTAAACTAGGTTAGGTCTTAGAAAAGTTTTCTAAGGTAGTGATATCTAGGTTTTTAAATGTGCTCACCCTCTCCACCTCTGATCCCCCAATGATCACTGGATCATCCATTTCTGACTTTTTCTTCCCAACGTTTTGGTGACATTGAGCGAGAAGTTGTTGTTAGTGCACCATTCAGCCAAAATTTCAATCTCCCTCTTGCACGCTAACTTCTCTACTCTTTCTATGCACTGCACATAAAGCTCACATAGAAACCACTACTGTGGTATTGTCAACAAATTTGTAAATGATATTGTTATCATACTGAGCCAAGCAGAGGTAGGTGCATAGTGAGTAGAACAGGGGGCTAAGATCGCAGCCCTGTGGCACTCCAGGGCTGATAGAGAATGGGCAGGAGATGTTTTTCCAATCCACACTGATTTCGATCTGGTGGTGAGAAAATCCAGCATCCAGCTAGACAGTGGGGCATTGGTCCAGGGCTTGGTCTTAGCTTATGGGTTTTGAGCAGATGTTGAATGAACCATTCTGAATTCTAACCAGGCCCTGTGGGAGGCTTGAAAACAGAGCCAGGTGATCAGATCTGAAGTGTTGGGACTTGAAGCCTAGTGGTGGAACAGTCTGTTAAGGTGGAGAATAGGGATGAGGCCAAGCCCAGCATATCTGTACCATTGGTAGAAGAAAGAAAAAGAGGTTTTATGGAAAGTGAATCGATAGGCCCACTTTGTGTGTTCACTGGTGTCTGTCACACAGCAGAATTTCTTGACATGTTTTAGCTTTGTACTGCACTACTAGTAAGATACAGAAGAACTTTGCTGTCCCGGATCCAGGTATAGGAACGGTGGGAAGGGAGACGTGGCTCGATCTTTATGGCCCAAGGCCACAGGGGAGGAGTCATAAGGTATGAGTCATCATTGGGCAGGCCAGCTCCATATATACAGTAACCAACAATAACTATATACAACATGTCACCACAGTTGTTAAATTTGTTACGATTTGCTTAGAACTCCGTAGAATGGCCATTTACACCTATGCTGTCCAAATTAAACTGCAACCCCATACGCTTTGGAGGGTGGGAGGAAACTGGAGCCCCCAGAGGAAACCCACGCAGACACGGGGAGAATGTACAGATAGCGCTGGATTCGAACCCGGATCACTGGCGCTGTAATGGTGTCGGCCTAGCCACTCCGCCCCAACAGAGGCAACATGAGGGTAAAATGTTGGTCAACGATGTGGGTAAAACATGAGGGTAAAAGATTTTTACACCAGCTCAGGTTCAGTGGACAATTTCTGGGCTGCGGATGGATGGAGATTCCTTACCGCCAGCAAATTACTGATATTTTCAGTGTCATTGATATCAGCTGCATCAAAAATGGGGAGAGTATATCGAGGGATTCACCAGGTCAGGCAGCATCCATGAACAACGGTCAATGTTTCAGGCTGAACCCCTTCACAGGAGGGTATGTCGACTCCTGTTGAAAATGAACAAGTGCCTCCCCAGATGTAACTGTCGTGCTTGGGCTGATTTGATGAGTCGCCGTGGCCCAGATTGGCCCAATGGATATTCTCCAACCAGGCCTATCCCCCCTGTGATTACAGTAAAAACACACAGAGAAGCTGGAGGGAACTCAGCGGGACTCACAGCGTCCAAAGGAGGTGAAGGTATGTTATCAACTGAGTCCTTCTTCAAACCCCTCTCAGTAATCAAGTCCGATCAAACGCTCTTGTCATGTAATAAAACAGAACTGTAATATTACATGAAATTGCCTTTAGTCAGACAACATTTCACAATTAGCATTAGTATTGCCCAGCGCCCCCTTTACAGATAGAGAGAGGGAAGCAAAAGAAAGTCCCCTCAGAGTTACTGAGTGCCCGTGGAATCCCGCCCCCCCCCCCCCCCACCCCGCAGCCTCTACAAGATTCCAGTTCAGTTCAAACTGTCAAGCCCACATCCGAACCTCCAGCACAATGAGGAAGAGGCCACATGTAGCAGTCACATCTAAAAAAAGGTGCCTTGACCTCATCCGCCCCCTCGTTGGATCACAACAGGTTGTCTCTCTGGGCCACCTCAAGGTTTGCTAGCCCTGACTTAAATCTCAAGCATTTTGGGTGCTGGTCACCTGTGGGAGTTTCGCATCTTAATAATTTCTCTTGCAGCAGATACTCAGCTGTGACACAAACATCAGGAGAGAACTGTTTCTCCTCAAGTTGAACGCAATGAAGAAGGGAGGTCGTTCTCCAAACCCAGCATTGCTTTGTGGGGAGTGATTATCATTAACTTGAGCTGGAGGCTCATTGCATTTGAAGAAGCAGTGAAAGCCCATGTGTAAACAATGCACCTTTCTGGAACTTACAGGTACACAATCATTTATCCAGAACCCTTGAGGGACAGCTTGTTCCGAATTTTGGATTTTTCCGGATTTCAGAACAAAAGCCAGCTGACCCAGATTTAAGCCCACCCGAATTGTGCTGCCATATCCACCCTCTTATAGTTGCACTCCCGTCTCTCCCCCCACCCCCTGCCTGAGTCATGCTGTCGTCTCTCTTTCCCCCACGCCAGCCTGAGTTGCGCTGCCGTCTCTCTCCCCCGCCGGCCCACCCACCAGAGTCGCATTGCCTCTCTCCCCCCCACCCACCACCCCACCTAGTTGCACTGCTGACTCTCTCTCTCGCTTTCTCCCTCCGGTGTACCAACACCAGGAAAAAAATGCCGGTTTTTGGAGCTTTCCGGATTTTAGATGTCCGGATAAAGGATTGTGTCCCTGTATAATTTGGTAAACAGGAAGACTGCCAGTGCTCTGATTCTATTCCAATACTCAAAGCTTTCCCTGCACTTTTGTCATTTGGAAGACAAATGCGCTAATTTGTTCAAAATCAAAGCCAAAGTTCAAGGCTCAGAGTGTGACGGAATAACTAGAGGTGGTTTGGGATGATTGTTAGAGCAGCTTGCACATAAACATTTTAAAACACAGAATTTTTGCAGAGTGCTATTTTGCAAAAAGAGCAACAAAGTAGCAGCTTGTTTGGGAGGCAGAACAGCTTTGCTCTCAGAGAGGGAGGGAGTGAGAGACAGGAGAGACAGAAACTTTGGTTCCAGAGGGACAAGCTGGCAACCTTTGAAAGACTGCTTGGTTAAAGGAGAAGACTGGCTGTCTGAAAGGAAAGCTGTGGTGACCTGAAGAAAAGAGGATCACCTGGAGAACCCTGAAGGGGGCAAGTTTCATCAGCAAGACTGATTAAAAAAGGAATCAGTTGCGGATGTCCTGGAACAAAAGGAATCTCTCTCCGAAAACCAACAAGAACCCTCCTGAGTGGTAACCATTTGCCTGTTAAGCACTCTTTGGTAAACTTTATTAAGGCATTCTTGTACTGTGCACAGTACAAGAATTGCCTGCAACCAGTGACATTGGAGTGTGAACCAAAGAACTTATATACACATTATACACACGTATAATGTTTGAACACATTATATACACTTATATACACATTATACACACGTATGCTTAGAATTAGAGGGGAGTTAAGTAGATTAAGTAAGTTGATAGTAATAAATTAAAGTGTGATTCTATTTTCATGTTCAAAGATAATTAAAAGCAACTTTTGTATATGTAACCCTTTGTTGTGGTGCATATCTATTGCTGCTGGGTTTTGGGGTCCTCTGGACTCCGTAACAAGAATTCTTGTCCATGACATCACATGGCTTTGATTTTGAGATTCTTTTCAATGATAATTAATTATATAATCCGGGTGATCAGGTGGATTGGCAAATGGTTCTTTCACTCGAGTTTTGAATGGTCATAACACTAAAGTCATTCAAGTTGCATTATGAAGGTTGAGTTTGGCCAATCTTAGCTCAGAATTTAATGTTAGATTATACAATCAATCCTTCACTTAGAGCTGACCATTATAATATTGGCACACTGTCCCAGGGACCGAGCGGATGACTAGATTTGGAAATCGCATTGGCCATGGTTTCCTGCTATTCAGGTGAATGCAATGGCTGAGGGATTCACACTAAAATATTTCACTCTGTGCCTTCTTCTGCTAAACCTGCCCTTGGGAATTTCAATGGTGACCTATCAGTGGTTGTCAACCCGTTTCTTTCCACTCACAAACCCCTTTAAATAATCCCTGTGCCATCAGTGCTCTGTGATTAGCAAGGGATCACTTAAGGTGGTATGTGAGTGGGAGCTGAAGGTCTACTGTGTAGTGGTCCATACCACCCTCCTTTACGCCAGCAAAACCTGGACTGTCTATAGCAGACACGCCAAACAGGTCAACCACTGTCACCTGAGCTGTCTCCTCCACATCAGATGGCAGGTCAAAGTCCCAGACACGGAAA
This sequence comes from Narcine bancroftii, assembly GCF_036971445.1. Taxonomy (NCBI): domain Eukaryota; kingdom Metazoa; phylum Chordata; class Chondrichthyes; order Torpediniformes; family Narcinidae; genus Narcine; species Narcine bancroftii. The sequence goes on from NC_091474.1 coordinate 94,185,605, forward strand.
TCCTGGAACGTGCCGGGCTCTGCAGCATCTACACCCTCCTGCTGAAAGCCCAAGCCAGGTGGGCTGGACCTGTGGTCAGAATGCCAGATGGCTGATTGCCTAAGCAGCTGCTGTATGCAGAACTTTGTCAGGGCAAGCACTCAGTCGGGGTGGGGGTGAGGCAGAAGAAAAGTTACAAAGACTGCCTCAAAGGCCTGGGTTGTCGACATCAACATGTGGGAGACCCTTGCCCTCAACCGTCCAGCTTGGCGCAGCAAGATCACCACAGGAGCTCGTGCAGCTAAAGTCTGGCGCATCACCGGGGTGCAACAAAAGCATGCTGTGCACAAGGCCCAAGCAGCATCCACTGCCACGACAGCACTCACCCACTTGGGTCCCACATGTGGGCGAGCCTTCAGTCACTAGTCACCTCTGGACCCACAGCCACCAATCTCCC